>NC_135305.1:225130397-225145741 GCF_048772815.1 Callospermophilus lateralis | reverse complement strand
CCCAGAGCCATTAGCCCGGGGGCGTGGCCGGTGCGGGCGGCTAATGGGCATGGGACTTGCTCTGGAGAGTAAAGGCTCTGGGGTGGGGGAGGGCTTTGCTCAAAGCCACCGAAGGCTTCATTCCAGCCACTACCATGAGCACGTGTCCCCCACCAGAACTCAGTGCAAAGCACCGGCCTGCTCAGGACATGCAACGGGAGCTGCAAGGTGGACATAAAGACCGACACGGTAGCCTTGCCAGCCCGGCCAGTCCCCCGGGTCTCTCTTCTGAGCCCACCTCTGGGAAGAGGGGCTGGTGCCCAGAAGGCCCCCAAGGGGAAGGGCAGCAGTCCAGGAGCGTGGGGGCCGGAGGGTCCTCTCAGCTCTGTGGCCACCACTGGGCAGTTTCAGCCCTGGCCTCTCGGAGCTATGCCAAGGTGTTAGGTAAGGGCGGACCAGACAGCCACACCCAGGCCACTCCCGGGCACCAGCCCTCCGGGAGGCCACCTGTTGCACCGCGAGCCGAGACCCGCACCTCCTGCAGATGAGAGCCCCAGCCTGGCAGAGCCGGTGGACAAGAGCCGGCAACCAGGGCTGCCCATCCCCGAGCACCAGCTCCAAGCCTCGGAATAGCCCTTAGCCTCTGCTCCTGTCCCTGTTTATGATGTGGGACGGGGACAGGGCCACCTCCAGGTCAGGGGCAGGTAAATGACAGCCACAAGGCAAAGTGGGGAATGGAGCACCGCCAGCCACCTGGCACCTGGCACCTGGGAGCAGGGGGAACAGCAGCCAGCAGGGCTCCGAAGGGCAGGGAGTGAGGAGGACAATAGACCTGCCCAGCAGCCTGGACACCCCTCCCACCCACAGACACCCGGGCACCAGGACATGGACACCAGGACACCTACCCCTGGACACCAGAATACCACACCAGGACACCAGGACACCAGGACACCCCGTTACCCAGACACCGGCACGCCTCTCCTATTCACAGACACCTGGACGCCTACACCCAGACCCCCGTCCCCCTGGCGGAAGCCCGGACACCAGTCCCACTCAGACGCCCAAGTCAAAGCCCAGAGACCGACCACAGCCTGTGAGTGGGGCTCAGTGCCAGGCTCGGGCCATGGGACCGGCACCAGGAATGCGAGCACCTGCCACCCAGCCTACCCTGGGGGCTGCACAGGTGGGGACTGGGCCCAAGAGGTGGACGACCTCGACCCATCCCTGCACATCACAGGTCACCAGCAAGCTGGGATGGCATGTGCCCCACACCCCCTGGCGACGCCAAATCTCATCCCATTTCCAGCTCTTCAGTGTGGGCCGGCCCCACCTGTCCCTGACATGTAGGTGGCCCCGTCCTCTCCAGGACTCGCCCTTGGGGTCAGGGACATTTGGCCCTGGCACATATTTCCAGATGGGAGCACCTGTGCGCCCAGGAGGGGTCTCCCGAGCTCCACACTGGAGCTGGCCATGCCCATGGAGACCAAAAGCCCTGTAAATGTCACTGGCCCCGGACCCTGGTGGCCTCCAGCAAGCTCTGACCCCCTGGATCGCCCAGGTCTGCGCTGCCCTGTCCACAGAGAGCACAGAAGCAGTGCTGCCCGTGGCACAGCTGGCCATGTGCTCCTGGCTGGGTCTCCACGTCACACGGGGTCACTCAGACCCGTTCTCTCTGGAGGGCGAGGGGCTCGGAGGGGCAGTAGCCCCCACCCCGACCCTGGGCCAGGCCACGGGCGCCAAGGCCACCCCCCCACAAGTGCCAGGGCTGCAGCCCACCTCTCTTGGCTGTCTCCATCTCCTCCTCGGTCCAGCGCGAGCTCTCGTTCATCTCCATAGAAGCTGTGGAGGAAGGCAAAGCGGTCAGCAGGTGCCCGGGAGGCCCTGCCCTGCTTCCCAAAGCCTAAACTCCCTCTCCTCTGAGTCAGGGAGGGAAGGGGCCTGACGGTCGCCTCCCTTCTCTGACCCCCACGGAGGAGCTGCATTTCAGGTGGCCCTTCCCAGCCGGCACCCGCGGCAGCTCCCGACTCTCAAGCCACACACAGGGCAGGACCTGGGCTGAGTGGAGCCATGGACCTCCACTCACAGCCTCCACTCAGCGTGCCACACTGGGACAACTGAAACCGCTCCCTTCACAGGTGGGAAAACTGGAGTGGCCTTGGCTATGCTGGCCTTCCCTGCCTGTACTCTGCCAGAACACGGTGGCTCCTGGGGATGGCCTGAGGCAGGGGAACAGGGTGGGCCCAGGTCGCAGCTCCCAGGGCCCGGCTGGCACTCGGGCGGGACTGTGCCCTGCTCCTGGGCTCTGCTGTTCCCAGGCCCGGCCTCAGGATGCCCGTAGCCGGCTCCCGCTGGGACCTAAGGTCCCCACAGGCATGACCACCCCGGGTCAAGGACTCTGGTCCTAGAGAGTGGTTATATTCTCCCAGGACCAGCCTGGCCCCTGGTGTCACTGAGAAGGGACACACCTCACCTTGGGCTGGGGCAGAGGTGGCTGCTCATCTATTGTGACCTTTCCTGAGCCCCTCCTTGCTCCTGAGACGTGAGCCCAGCCATCCCTCCTAGCTGCCCTGGGGGACACCCACTCCATGGACTCAGCAACAGAGGGTGGCCCACATAGGCCGACAGAGGAGACCAGTCCCAGAGGGGTAATGTGGCCGGTGACCTCGATCTGGAGAGGCCACCCCAGCAGCCTCCCTGGAGCCCAGGGTCCCCGAGGCAGGCGGACAGGCCTGAGCTGGACTGGGCTGCAGTGGAGGCTGCCTCAGAGACCGGGGAGGTGAGCCTCCACCGCGGGCCTCCAGGCACACCGACACAGAGCAGCAGCAGGGCAAACATCCATCCACCTGCGGCTGGTGTGCCCAGCTCAGACCCCAGCTACCTCTGTGACTTCAAGAGGCCACAGCCCGCCCAGCCTCGGGCAGCCCCTGTACAAAGCAAGTCCAAACTAGCCTCCCGGAGCCCCTGGAAGAGCCTGGTAGGGCAGAATCCAGGCAGCCTGGAGGCCGAGCCTCTCCCCACTGGCCCATGCCAGGAAGGAGCCCTGGACAGAAGCCGGGTTCACCTGGTCCCCTCAGGGCTGGCCCCAAACACCAAAGGGGAATCGAGGGGACAGAGGCGCACCTGCTGCCCCCTGTGGCGGACCTGGGAACTGCCACTCAGGCCTGGTTTCTGGCCGCCCGCTGAGCAGTGAGGGCCCTTTCCCTTTAGCTCAGGAGGGGAGGTGGGAGCTCAGGGGCCTGCCAGGGCGGAGGCCGGGCCCCGAAAGGGGCGGCAACTAGTCACCCTTCAGCTGCTGCCAGGATGTGAACCAGGCCGAACGGCAGAGCTGACCCAGGGAACCGTCCTGCAGCGTCACACAGGGGACACCTCAAGGCCCGCACCCCGGCACCCTCCTCGCTCTGCCCAAGGGACACATCAGTTACCCTCGCCCCAGAGTGAGAGGTGGCACAGAGGACGCGAGGCCCTGGGGCTGAGGAGCTTGCCCTAGGTCACACAGCAAGTCCAGCGGATAACGCTGGGACCTGAACTCCGGCCACCAGGGCACGGCCCATCTGCAGGCCACGAACTCAGGCTGCACAGAAATCCCGGGCAAAACCCACCCACCCGGCCCTCACCCAGCTCCGCGCTCTGCTGGGGGGTGGCCGCCTCCTCATGGCTGGCCTCGTTGGCCATTGAGCGGGTGATGCGCCCTTTGCGGCGGCCCTGGCTGTTGGCAGTTTTTCGGCCTTTGGAGGCCACGGCCTCCTTCTCATCGTTGTCCTCCCCAGAGGTGTCTTCGGTCTTCTCCCTAAAGGCCAAGAGGAGACACAGGAGTGGCTTGGGGAACACGGAGTCACAGGGCGGCTGGAGGCCTCGCGGGCAGCGGAGGGGGAGGCTGGGGCGGGAGGCCAGCCTCGCAGGTGATTTGAGTAACCTCTCTGGCTGGGCGAGAGTTGATTAGGCACAGCTGGGTCAGAGCTTTCCCCACCCTTCTCAGGTCCAAGGGCTTGTCCACACAGAGGCGTGTCTGGCCACTGCCCCGAAGACCCAGTCGGCGCCCCTGACCTTGGGATGCTGCCCCCCTTAACCTTCATTGGATGGGATTTTCCCTGGAATTTTTTGTTCTCCAATAAAAGTCCACTCCCTGGCGTGTTCTCTCTCTCTCTCTCTCTCTCTCTCTCTCTCTCTCTCTCTCTCTCTCTCTCTCTCTCTCACCTCCTCAGTAAACCTCGCTACCACACTAGGTGGCTGGAGACTGGAGCTGGGAGGAGCCGTCCTGGAGCTGGTTTAAAGGTAATTAGAGTCTCCTCTCTTTAATTTAAAACTCCCTAGGGTTTTCTCACAACTTGAACCTTCTTTCATGAACCCAGCGCAGGTCTCGGGCCAGAGCCACCCACGCTCATGGACTGCCCAGCAGTCAAGCTGGGCATAGGACCGGCGCTCTTGCTACACGGCCTGGTGCCCACCTGGGAGAGGGCTGTCCAACCACCACACCCGGCTCTCCTGTACTGAGGGGACAGGGGGTCCTGCAGGTTTTACACAGGCCTGGCCTGGTGCAGGGCCTCAACCTGAGCTGGACGCCCTTGGGGCTGGCTCAGAAAGGGGACTGTGCAGGTTGACCACCGTGCCTGCCATTCATCTTCCTGGACGGCCCGGCTGGGTGGCGTGGGAGGCCGGGGAGGCCAGCCAGATGTTCCCTGAAGCCACGCTCCTGGTGCCTGGCGCCTGGCTGCCCCCTCGCCAGCTGGTTGACTTCCTGCGCCCCTGGCAGGTGGGGAGGCATCAGGCCCGGCAGGCTGTGCCTGGATGCAGCCCAGCCTGACACCACTGTCTCCAGGGGAGCGTGCCAGCCACCCCCAAACCCAGCTCCCCAGACCTTCCCCCAAGGAGACTGGGAGCAGGTGGAGGAGAGGAGGGTGGGCGGGCGAGCAGGGCGAGGGGAGAGCTGCCGCCTCCCCAAGGGTCCCGAGTGCACAGGGCCAGGCAGCCTTACTTGACCAGCTCCTCCCTATCGGTATCCACGTCCGGCTTCTCCTCCTCCTTCTCTGCCTCCTTCTCCTTCTCCTTCTCCTCCTTCTCCTCCTGGCTGCTGCGGGGCATCTGCTGCTGCTGCTGTTGCTGCTGCTGCTGCTGCTGCTGTGGCCCAGGGAGGGCAGGTGGGAGAGCAGAGTGAGGCAGGTGCTCATGCACACCTGAGCCCCACCGGTGGGTATGCAGTGGACAGGGACAGGGGCAAGGAGATAGCCAGCAGTGGCTGGGGGCCGCTGGGCACCACTGGCATGCAGGGGAGGGAGGACCAGGCTCAGGGCCCTGCAGGGGAGGTGTGGGAAGCACTGGCGGGGGCACCCTGCCTCCTATGCCCAGTGCCTGTGTGACCCTCGGTGAGAGTATTGACCTCTCTGTGCTCTGGTTTCTCCCTGACGGTGAGAACCACGCAAGAGGGCCTCGACCAGGGGCTGGAGGCCCGAGCCAGAGGCCCCTTACAGAGCACCAAGGACGGCATCTGGCATCCAGAGTTAGGGGGGCATGAGGCACCCACCTGAGGGAGACCTGGGACCCACCCAACACCGAGCCCTGACTGGAGGGAGCTCAGGCCACCTCTACCCCGGTCTCCAGGTCTGTAACAGAGGAAGGTGGGGGACACCCCCTTGCCTAGAGTCCCCCGAAGCCCTGGGCCTGTGTGAGGCAGGTGGCCGCTGAGCCCAGGCTGCGGCTTGGGGTCAGGGAACAGGCCGCTTCACAAGGCGGGTCCAAGGGTTTGGGGAGGCCGACCTCCTCACAGGGGACTGCAGCTTTCAACTTCGGTGTCACTCGCATCACTAGCGCTGGCCTGCGACCTGCCCTCCAGGTAGGAACTGAGGGCGTCCTCCCGCACCCTGCCCGCTGCCCTCGCCCTGCCTGGTTCCTGAGGGCCACCCTGGCTCTCCTCAGTCACCGGAGGACTCCCTGCAGGTAGTCACCTCGCCGGGCCCTCCCGCTCCGAGAGCCAAGTGGGAAGGGCTGTGTGCCCCGGGCTCGTGACGTCAGGCTTGTCACATCGTCACACCAGGTTCCCAGCCAGGAGAGACCCGGGGGAGGGGCATCTGTCAGGCAAGGCCGCTCCCGCAGAGCTCCGCGGGGGACGGCACGGGGCCGGTGGACACTGCACGGCTGCAGGGCCTGACCTGAGCCAGGCCGGTGGGCGCTGAGGCGGCAGCTCTGCCCACGCGCAGGCTGCCAGGTGTCCTTGAGCCAACTCGGGCCCCCAGGGCGACGCCCAGCAGGCAGCACCTCCGAGCAGCTGTCCCTGCAGGTGGGGGCCAGGACGGTGGCCCTGGCAACTCCACAGCATGCCCTGGCTACGGGTGCCTGAGGTGGGCAGGGGGTGAACGGGGTGGAGAGCGGGTGGCAGGACCCAGGGAGACAGAACAGGGGGGCCGCCTCGCAGGGCCACTTCTGCTGCCGGCTCCCCTGACACCTGCACCCAGCACCCAGAGCCAGGGGCCCGTCACGGAAGCCTGGCCACTCCAAGGCTGTCCTCAGCTGTGTCTCCCTCTAGAAGCTCTTCCCTCTGACCCCCCCGGTGGGGGCAGTGGCCACATGGCCCTCAGGTCACCCCCGATACATCTGCCCACTGTCCCCTAGGCCAGACCGATGGGGCTCACTGACGCCTCGGGGCTTCAGCCATGGGCCTGACACAGCGCATGTCCACCCCGCACAGTCAACTGAGTCTCACCAGGTGGCCCAGGATGTGTGACCCACGGTCCCCAAGCCCACGCTGGGTCTCCCCTCACCACGCTGGCCAGGACGTGAGGCATCCCTGTGACCCCCTCTCTGCCGTCCACCCTGGAGGCTCTGCTGGCCCCTGCCAGGCCTGCTGCGTGCCCCGACCACTGGAGGCCAGCAGGACTCCTCCACCTCAGTCTACTTCACAGAAGAGGAAACCGAGGCAGCGGGAGGGTGGGCGCTAAGCTGGCCCACGTGCCGTCCCCCACCCTGTGTCCCCATAGCTGCTGACAGGGAGAATGGCCAGGCAGCCCCGCCCTTAGGATATGCTCTCTAGGACGCTCCCGCGGCCCCAGAGGCCCCACCATGGTCCCCGTGAGGTGCAGGTGGGCACTGCTCAGAACCCACCAGGTGCAGGAGGGCACTGCTCAGAACCCACCAGGTGCAGGTGGGCACTGCTCAGAACCCACCAGGTGCAGGTGGGCACTGCTCAGAACCCACCAGGTGCAGGAGGGCACTGCTCAGAACCCACCAGGTGCAGGAGGGCACTGCTGCTCTAGCCCCCGGGCCTGAGGCCCTACCCACGCTGATCATTGCCCCCATGGGACCGCAGACGCGCACTGCTGGACGCAGGGGCAAGCTGCAAAGTCAGCCGCCGGGGCACACCCCACACCGTGAGCACCAGGGTCCGATTCCCAGGCCATCCCAAGGGCACCCAAACTTGGGAGCTGCGACTCAAGTCCAGGGTGGACACCCGTCCTCTAGAAGAACCAGGCAGGGAGAACCCCGGCCAGTGGCTGGGGGGACCCGGCCGCACCTGCCCAGCTCTGCTCTCCAGCCTTCAGGAAGCTGGCCCCCCGAGCAAAAGTGGGTGGGGGGGCCAAACTGTTGGGCACCAGTCCCGCCCCCTGCAAGTCCCGGGAAGAGGCAGATTCCCTGGAGGACGGGGCTACGACCACTGCTGGTCCTCGGGCCACACTGAGGGTCAAGACTTCAGGGTGCGCATCTCAGGGCACACAAGGGACCCTTGCCGGGGCAGCCCTGCCACCTGTGGGAGCCTGCATCCCAGCATAAGTGACCCCAAGACAGCCCCCAGGGTGCCACGCCCACGACCCTCTCCAGGCCGACTGTGGACTGTGTGCCCAGGGCCCGGTCAGGGAGGTCCCCAACCACAGCACAGCTCTGCAGGAAACCCATGCCGACCCACAGCCTTGGGGATTTCCCCAAGGGAGACCGTTTTCTGCAAAAGGGACTAGTAGGAGCCAGCACTTGGCATCTGGGGAGGCTGCCACCTCCTCCTCCCAGAATCCTGGTGTCACCCACCTTATGGAGAACACAAAGACCCAAAGGGGATGAGGAACCTGCCCGAGGTCACAGAGCCAGGAGCTTGGCCTCCCGCCTCCGCCTGGAGGACTGTGGGCTCCTTCCCACACCACTGAAGCCAAAGGACATCACCACTGGTGACCCCAAGGGGACACCAGGCCCAACCATACAAAGCATGCACTGAAACTCAGCAGGGGGGACGGGGACAGGGCAGGCAGAGGTTCCCAGCTGCCAGGACAGGAAGGGCCAGTCCAAAGCTCAGGTGATGCAGGAGAAAGGGGTCACTCGGGGAGAGGCCTGCGTATGCAGAGGCCCAGTGGTGGGGAGATGCCCCCCTGCTTGCCAAGTGCCACCCGGCTCAGGGCTGGCAGAGCCGGGGGCTCTCAGAAGGTGGGGGAGGGACTGCTCTTCCCTGGGGGGAAGGTGGGTGGGTTCTAGGAAACTGGGGAGGGCATAACTTGAGACCGCCTGGTAGGGGCTCCTGGCAGAGGGCTTGCTAAGCATGTGCCAGCCCTGGGCCCCAGCACCCCCAAAATACAGGGGCACTAGGAGAGCTGCCCAAGCCCGTGAGAGCGACACCTCACTCCTCCAGCAACACCCTGCTGAGCGCCCCGGGACCTGCTCGTGCCATCTAGGGGTCTTCTAATACAGGTGACGGAGCCAGCAGGCACCAGCCCAGGGGGGTTAGGGTCAAATGCCCACGAGGACAAGGCCATCACTCACAGGAATACCACCTCAGGACCCACAGGTCACCCCGTCCACCGCATGCCATGGACACAGCCCGGGCCTGGTCTTCAGGGTGGACCGTCTCTTCCTCCTCGCTCTCCCTGCTCCTCCCCAATGCCTCCCTCCCTGATCTCAGGGGAGATGGGGGCACCTTTCTTCCCCTCCCTGAGCACCCACCCGCCCAGGAACAAGTCCCCAGAAGGTCTCAGAAATGACCTTCTCCCACGCCACCAAGCACATGTCAACCCCGGGGTCCTGGAATGCAGGCCTGGGGTCACCTCTGTGAAAGCCCCTGTTCCTGCTGATGGCGGAATCCAGCCTTGGGGACAGGAGTCCCGGGTCTCTCCTTTTGGTAGCAAAGCAATGAGCCTTCTTTTTCCTTCTCTCAAAATCTCGTCCTCGTTACTGGATTGGCATCAGGGACGAGGCGGGAGCTGACAGCCACAGAGAGCACAGGAGACCAGAGGCGCCCACGCCTGGGGCTGGGCTTGCTCCCAGCCACCTCCCAGGGAGCCCAGCTACTCTCTGCCCCAGGCCCCTGTGCCAGCCCCACCACCAGTGGGGGCCTGGAGAGTGTGTTCACTTGCACTGTGCCAAGGGGCACCTGCAGCAGCTGGGGCAGCCGCAGGCCAGGCACCAGCATCCTGTGAGGGAGGTTCAACATCCACCCACGCCATGTGCCAAGGCGCCACCTATGTATTTACTGGCGGTGCCTGGCCAGGCTCAGGGCCTCCTGCTGTCATGTGCTCCATTGTAAATTCTAAATCAGATCCTCTTGGAGGCCTGGATGAAATCCCTGGTCCTCACCCAACACTGGGTGCTCTGGCCCCCTATCCTATTCCTCAGGGGTGCTCTCAGGGCTCACCTGCCTCCTGATGACCCCACAGTGCTCCTGCCCCAGGGCCTTTGCACTCCCTGTCACTCAGGTCTGAGCCCAGCACCACCTCCTCAGGGCTGCCCTGCCCCCACCCCTCCTGGCTCTGCCTCTTCTGCAGCTCTCACCTCAAAGCGCTGCCCTAGCTGCTGCCCCTGCGCTGTCACCTCCTGAGGGGCATCAGCTCCAGGACCTTCATCCTGCTGTGGGGAGTCCCCTATCAAGGACTCCGGAATCACCTGGACAAGCCGCCAGCCCCAGGGCCAGACTGCTGCCTGGGAGCCCATGGGACCCTGCATGCTGGCCTGGCAACTGCCAGCTCTGGGCAGCCCAGCTGGCCATGCCCACCTCTGGGCCCTGGAGCTTGACAGGGGCCCTGCCTGGCAGCACCCTTGGGCTCCAGCCTCTTCCCTCTCGGCCGTGGTCCACCAAGGACGGGCCGGTGGGGCCTTGGGCTGAGTCTGGCTCACAGGAAGGCCACGTCCTCTCAGCCTCTCACTCGGCCACCCCAGGCGCGGCTCTCCTGCCCAGAAAGCCTCCCTCAGCCCAGCCGGGAGCCAGTGTCATCTGTCCCCCTCGGCCCTAAGGCTGCAGGCTCGGTCCAGTCAGCCTGTGGGCCCCAGCCACCAGCCTTCCAGGGATCCAGGGCACTACATCACCACAGTGGCCACCTGCCCCAGAACAGCCTGCCAGGTCACACTGTCCCTGTGTGCTGCCCAGGGGTACACGAGTGAACAGCCTCGAGAACAGGGTCACCTGTCCCTGGGCAGGGAATGTAGAGAGGTGGAGGCTGGGTGGGGGGACCGTGGGGCGGGGCTCCTGCAGAGTGACACCACAGGACCAAGACCACAGAGACAAGGAACAGAGGCCAGGGCTGAGGGTCAGGCTGGTCAGTGCATCCCTGCTCCGTGGTCAGCAGTGGGGAGTGGACAGGAGACAGACACGAACAGGGCGCTGGAGATCAGGGTGTGCGGCCAGACGGCAGCTGGGCAGTGGGCCTCCGCCCCAGCTTCCTCCCTCAGCCAGCAGCCCGGAAGGGCAGGCCGGGACGCAGGGGCCAGGACAGACCTTTCCTGTCCCTGTGTCCCGTCTCTGTGGGGGAGAAGGTCACCGGGAGCTCTGCCACCCCCTGGCCTCCCAGTGGGCCCCTCCTCCAGGGCCACAAGAGAGGGACGGGAACACTCACCCTCAGGGACATGCCACCCTGACCACGTGGCCCCATGGCCGTGGGAAGGCCTCGGTGACTGCCCGGGCCTTGTTGTTGTGAGCAGCCGCCAGGCCTGCTTGGCTCCCTGACCATGGGCTCACTGGGCAGCCCGGGGCCTCCTGAGCTCTGGCTTTGCAGTAGGTGGAGTGGCCAGGCCTGGCCTGTGAATCACCAGCTATAAACCTCCGCCATCGCCAGCCCAAGAGCTGGCCCACATGGCCTGTGACTCACCACAGACAGCTGGGCCCTCGAGCCCAGGGGTGGCTGCTGGCCCTGGTCCAACCTGTGAGTTCACTGGCCACTGTCAGGGGCCAGGCTCCGGGGGTGGGCTAGGGATCTCCTGGGGCTGGCAGGAGGGGCTGCCTGGGCATGCAGCTCCCTGGGCTGGACAGAGGCTTCTGCATAGTACACTCGCCACTGCCCACGACCAGCCGTAACTCTCACCTACAGGGCAGTGGACACCATGGCGGGCCTGCTCCATGGGCCAGAGTGCAGGTGGCCACGGGCGGCCAGTGTCAGAAGGCTGAGCTCAGACCACTGCTCACGTCTCAGGGCCCCGTAACCCCCCCCCCCGTGGTGTGCAAAGTGGCCCTGGAGTGACGACCAAGCAGCTCTGGGGCGGGGCACACGGGGGGGGGGGGGGGGGGTGGCGGCTGCCGAGCTCTGGCATGGTGGGGACGCCCAGGACAGAAGCCTGTGTGACGTGGTGGCATCCTGCTGCCCGGGCGTGGCCAAGAGCAGGCCCTGACTGTGCTTGACACACAGGCGCCATGAGGGACAGACTGGCCAGGCCCCCGGAGGAGGGTGGGCTGCCCATCGGCAGCCTTTGGCCCCACGAACATCCCTTGTGCCCGGGGCTGCCTCCCTGGCTGGCCACTGGCCGTCAGTGCCCCAGGGGATGTCCAGGAAGGCTGCTCCAGAGCCCCTTGGTGGCCAGGCTGGGTGAGGCAGCCAGGGCTCTCCACTGGCCACTGTGCTCTCCGCAGTGCAGCTCTCAGGCCTGGCCGGCAGGGTCGAGGGCAGCTGGCATTCCACATCGCCCCAACCCTGCAGGTGACTCCAAGGACAGATAAGGTCCGCAGGCCAGGAAAGGGCACAGCCCAGACGGCCCCCCGGGGTCACTCCTGCCCCTCAGAGCCAACCACAGCCTCCCACTTCAGCCACCGAGCCAGGAGTGGCCAAGACAGGGACCTCAGACTCTGGGCCTGGGTGATGAGCCAGCCAACTAGGGACAAGTGTCTTCCACCATATGACACAGGGACCACAGGCTGGGAAGGACATCACGCCTACTGTCAGCACCTGGGAAATCCCACCTGGTATCCACCTCCTCAGCTCCTGTCCGCACAGTCTGGTGTGTGAGTACAGCTGGGCCAACCTGCGGTGGCCGTCCTAAAGCACCACGCTGCTTCTCCTCTAAAGGGGCGTCTAGCAGCCCTGGCATGCAGGGTGCCCCAGGTGACCACACACAGCCTGTGCATGGGACAGACGTCTCTCGGGGTAGGCGGGTCCCCGGGGAGGTAAAGCAGAGGCTCATCCAGTGGCACCTGTCGTGCTGATGAGCAGAGTGAACGCTGGTGAGCAGCTTAGCACTGGTGTGGCCTAGGCCATGACCACTATGTGGCCACTCAGAAGAGGGGACAGGCATGGGCACGGGGTTCTGGAGTCAGAGAAGGAGACACGAGGAGAGACAGAGGGGCAGCCACAGTGGCCACAGAGGCACCTGGGAGTGGAAGGGAAGGAGGCGGGCAGGTGGGCGGGCAGACGCTGCTAGTTGCAGGGCCTGAGCTTGTCCTCAAGCACAAAGACACAGGTGTGGGCCATGGCCGTGCCACAGGCCCGCTCTACTCCTATGTCTCTCCACAGGACACAGCCCGGCCCCGCCCCTCCAGCGGCACCGGCCACCAGCCTGAGCTGGCTACTCTGTGCTGAATGCCACCTCCCAGGGCGCAGGGTCTGACCCAGGGGCAGAGGCCCCGGGGAGCCCCTCCACGCCCGGCCCCACATGTGTGTGAGAGGGTCCTCGGAGCACCTCCCCCGCACACCCAGGCAGGACCACGTGACCAAGGCCACCATGCCTGCTGCTGCCCCGGTCCCCATGTCACCACTGCAGCCAACAGCACCCCTTCCCCTCCCGTTGCAGGCCAGCCCCTGGGACCCACCTGAGGCTGCCAGGTCTCCCTGGACTCCAGCGCCCATGGGGGTGCCCACAGTCCTGGCCAAGACCACCCGGGCCTCCTGCACGGGGAGAGGACATGGACAGAGGAAAGCTGACCTGTGGCGCATCCACCCACCTGCCGAGCTACGTGCCAGGGAGAGGGGCCCCGGCTGCACCCTGGCCCGAGGCCTCCACAGCTCACCTGCAGTCAGAGGAGGGGACTGTATCGGGGCTGGAGGGTGCCAGACGCGCCGCTGGCCCAGAAGCCCACAAAGGGAGGAGAGCACCAGGCGGCAGGAGGCAGGCAGGCAGCCTGTGCCCCACCAACCAGTGCTCAGGCCGCCAGGACGGCCAAGAGTCGGTCAGAAAGACAGGTCGCAGCCCAGCTTGGCTGGGATGCCCGTGCCCACTCACAGGCCTGGCCACCAGGGACGGACAGCCTCACTGCACATTAAGAAGCCGCAGGTGCCGTCACTCACAGCATCAGCCACCTGGGAACCACCGCTTCCCGCACCTCCCCCTCACCTGTGCCCTCAGCCACTACGCCAGGCCGCGTTTGTCCTTCGGGTGTCCAGGACGACGACCCAGCATGGGGCAACAGCCAGGTCAGTGGATCTTCCTAGCACAATAGCGGTCCTGCAGGGCCCGGACGGGACCAGCATCCCTACCACAGCCAGGCTGATCAAGAGGGGACACCCCCGAGACCCTCCCACACACAGGGACACCCTCTCCTACTGTCCAGGAGCCCCAGGACCCCCAGGCCGGCCTGGCCTCTGTCTCAGGTCACACGATCCTTGGGCCTGTCCTGGGGGCTGGCACACAGTCTCGGGGCTTCCTGTGACCTAAGATTTAACACCAGCTTCACCTGAACCCAGATTTCTAGCCCACCATCAGAGACTCAGAGACGGTGGCTCAGAGGGCCCAGAATGGGCGCGAGCTGGGTCAGAGTGCAGGTCTCTGGGGAGCCCCCACCTCGCCAAGCCCCGCTACCTCCCCGACACACAGCGAGCGGGAGCACATGCTCCCGGTCTGCGTCCTGGGGACACCAGCTGACGCCAACGGGGCAAAGGCGGTCCCGTGTCTCCTCATTCACCTGAACCCCAAGAGGTCCTGCCTTCTTCTGCAGCCCCCTGCTCTCCCTCATGTCCCCGTGCCACCGGGGCCACCCTCTGCTCCTTCTGGCAGGGTGGGGGCTGCTCATCAAGCTCATCTGGTCCTCCTGGGGTCCCAGCACCCTGGGGTCCCCCATCATGTCTGCTCTGCACAGCCAGCTCAGAGCCCCCTGGGCCCAGCACACGGCCAAGTCCACAGCATGGGTAGTCAACGTGAAGGACATTTCCACACAGGAGGGGCGTCCAGCATGGGAGTCACCACACTACTGGGGCCACCATGTCCTGGTTTTCCCTGCTGGGCAGGGCAAGCGGGCTGGCCAGCACGGCTCTGCAAAACCAGCCCGGGAAACCCCAGCCACAGACCACATGCTGCCGTCCTTTAAGGACCCCTAGGACAAGGACAAGGGCTCAGCCTGAGCATTTCGGAGGGACATTCAGAATGCAGCCAGACTCACTTCCTGCCCGAAGCTCTGCTCTGCTCAGAACGAGAGCGAGTGCCTACTTCACATGGACAGAGACCCCCGCTTGTGAAGGCCAGCTTGATGCCCACGCGGTCCTGGGAAGGGAGGTTGGTGAGAGATGCCCGCCCCTGCCTCCGTCCAAACACCAACCACCCAGAATACCCTTCCAAACGTGTCGCCGACCCCAAAACCTTGACCGTGTTCACTGAATGTTTTCCAAACCAGTGCTCTTCTCTTCCACCCAGGGCCGCCCCACAGGCAGCCAGACCACTGGGCTCCTGCCACACAGCTGCCATGGCGCCAATGCCCTCAGCCACGTTCCAATAAAACTTTATTCGTACAAACGGGTAACGGGCAGTCTGGCCCCAGCCTCTGGCCAGCCCTGTCCCAGCATGACCCTCCAGCTCCTCCTAGGCAGGGACCCTGGGGAACAGCAGCCCAAGACCGGCTGTTTTTTTCTCTCAAATACACACTGAAACAAACCCAGCAAGCTGTTCACGTCTAGAGCGTCTGTGGGCCACCCCGAGATGTCCAGGGATGCTCACTTGGGAATGGGGCCTTTCACCCCAGGGATCCCCCAGCCAGGGGCCGGGGAACTGGCCAGGCTGAGAATGTAAGTGGCCATTTCTCTTGGGCACCCGTCTCTGCTGCTGGGGACACTCCCAGCAGGGCAGGCATCCCGGAGGGGTTCTCCTCAGACCCACCGTCACCGAGGGAAGCCGGGCTGCAAGGCTGCTGGGCACAAGCTCGGGCAGGGGTGGCCGCCCAGCAGGCGGCCAGATCCCCAGGGACGCCGCCCACACCTCCACTCACCTGGCTCTTG